>NC_139340.1:17905000-17912500 GCF_056507025.1 Lutjanus erythropterus | reverse complement strand
ATAGGAGAACTCTTTTTGGTTCCAAGGTGGAATTTATATAATGGCTGCAGCTGGAACCCTTTCCACCATTTTTTTGAGTGGAGCCATTTTAATCAAGGATGTTGTCAACCGAGGAATAAAGGTGCTAACTATAACCATAAAGGGTTCTTCGGCTTGTGCCCCTAGGAGTACCTTTTTTTTTGGTTCCTGTTAGAATGATTTTATAAAAGTCCCACTTGCAACCCAAGGATTTCTATCTAGAACCCACCCGAGTGGTTCTACTGGGAACTATTTTATATTCCTATGGTATCATCTAGAATGCACCCAGGAGGTTCTACCAAGAACCCTTTCATATTATGGCACAAAAAAATCTTCATGAACGAGTTCTTGAAGGAATCAAATAATCCTTGAAGAACTTTTTTCTTCCAAAGGCTTCTTTGTGTAACAACTCTGGAAGGTTGGGACTCAGGTGCAGAGAACACACAGGATGCAGAGTGAGGTTCAAATAAAAATCAGTCTTTACTAGAGTCCAAAAAGGCAAACAAAACAGACAGGAAAAAAAGGCACAAAACTAAAATCCCACAAATAGTCCAAACAAAACCATGGAGCCTAACACAGCAAAGCTAGACTGACAACACTGACAACAAAGACAATCTGGCAAAGACAGGTGGAGCTGGTGGGGGTATAAATACACAGGGATGGTAATGAGGGTAATCAGGAGCAGGTGAGTGAGTGGCCTCAGGTGTGGTTGATGAGAGGCGGGAAAACACAGGAAACTGAAAAGACACAAGAGGTAGCATTAAAAAAATAAAACAGGAAATAACATGATGAAAACCAGAATATTACACTTTGGATGAAAAGAGTTCTAAATGGAACCTTTAGTCTCACAAAGAACCCTTGACAACCCCTCTCTTCAAAAAGCATTCTTCAAAAGCAAAAGGCTCTGGGTAGAACCTCAGCCCCTCAAGAAAAACCCTTTTGGAAACCTTAATTCTGAGAGTGAACCTGTAGAACATTGCACACCGATTTTGGTTCCCAAGAAAGACCTGCTATTTTTTGGTTCCAGCTGAAAACCAACTTTATTTTTGGTGTATTGCATAAATCCAGCTAACTCAGTACAACCATCAAGCAGATCTTCCCTTTCTGTGGGAAAATAAATAAATAAATGTTAATTTCATATGTTGCTGCTCTGTAACCTGCTGCAAGAGGAACATGGATCTCAGATGTCACCTACGTTCTACAGAAGTGTGCTCTAATGTTTTCCTCTGGCAGTCATCTACCTTTGCATTGCAAATGAATCTCAACCAAAGCGGTGATGCAACAGTTATCTGTAACAGAAGCCTATTCAGGTCACTCTGGGGAGGGATCTGTTTTCTTTCCTTTGCAAGATAAAGAAAAGAGAAGCTCAGGACCCAGCTTTAATTTGACCAGTTCACCATTAGAACACTGTTTTTTTGATGTGCAGAACTTATTTTTATCTGAAAGGTCAACCAACAATAGGGAAACAAAGTGCCTTTGACCTGTTCACTGCACAGTTACAACAGCAACATGCCTCAAATCTAAAATGTGAAATTGGAGGCAAGTGTGAACAGATATGGGTCATATTTCACAGCCACTCTGGTTCTTGTTGGTGGTTACTCATTTGTGTAATAACAGCCATTGTTCCTCAGATCTGAGCAGGGGAGCATACCAGTCGATTTGTGCCCCTTCTCATCTTTCATCAGCAGAGATGGTGTTTGCTTCTCCAGCTCCTCCAGTTACCACAACATGCCTGGCTGTTGCCTAGCGATGCTAAACTATAAAGCAGCTTCCTGTACTCAAACTCAACACAACATCCCCAGCCACTCATCTCAGGTGAACAAGGGACCGCTCCAAGCAACGGAAACATGGTGAGAATCTCTTTATTTCATGATTTCATTCCTGATGGAAAGGTAGCTTTACTTGTTTTTTTGGGGGGGGTTTTTAGAGGCTATTTTGGTTCGGCCATGTTCACAGGGAGCTCTCAGTCCAGTAAGGGTCAGCTAATAGGACAGCGCAAGAACCACATAACCAAAAAGCTTTTCTGTTTCATGGGAACTTTATTAATACAACTGACAGCAGAAACAATTAATTTTAAAATTACATTGACAAAGAAACTATTAATAATCTTGCTGATACCCAAGTGACAAGTTGGTGATTACTGGTTTCTTTAATTTTGCTTTAACAAATTGTGTGCAAGAGGCTCTTGACATCTTAGCCACTTGCTCTTGCAGCGTGAATGTATCTCAGTCCACGTTGGCCAAGCCGGAGCACAGATAGGCAATGCATGCTGGGAGCTCTACTGTCTGGAGCATGGCATCCAGCCAGATGGTCAGATGCCCAGCGACAAGACCATCGGAGGAGGAGACGACTCATTCAACACGTTTTTCAGTGAGACTGGAGCTGGAAAACACGTTCCCAGAGCAGTGTTTGTAGACCTGGAACCAACCGTCATAGGTGAAATAATTTAGGATACAAAAGTAAATGGGTCTTTCAGCAATGACTCGTGAATATTTGATTGTATTGTCAACTTTTTCCAAATACAGACGAGGTCCGAACAGGAACATACCGCCAGCTCTTCCATCCTGAGCAGCTGATCACTGGAAAAGAGGATGCAGCCAACAACTACGCCCGTGGCCACTACACCATCGGCAAGGAGATCATCGACCTCGTTCTGGACAGGATTCGTAAGCTGGTGAGTTTGCTTGCAGTTAATTCAAATTTCATCTCAGGAGTCATCAGTCATAGAGTGAAGATCAACTGTTTTCCTGCAGGCTGACCAGTGCACTGGTCTCCAAGGGTTTCTCATCTTCCATTCCTTCGGAGGAGGAACCGGCTCTGGCTTCACCTCTCTGCTGATGGAGCGTCTCTCTGTCGACTATGGGAAAAAGTCCAAACTGGAGTTTGCCATCTATCCAGCTCCCCAGGTGTCCACAGCTGTGGTGGAGCCCTACAACTCCATCCTGACCACCCACACCACCCTGGAGCACTCAGACTGCGCCTTCATGGTGGACAATGAGGCCATCTATGACATCTGCCGCAGGAACCTGGACATCGAGCGTCCCACCTACACCAACCTCAACAGGCTGATTGGACAGATTGTCTCTTCCATCACTGCCTCCCTGCGCTTTGACGGCGCCTTGAATGTGGATCTGACGGAGTTCCAGACCAACCTGGTACCCTACCCACGTATCCACTTCCCTCTGGCCACCTATGCCCCCGTGATCTCAGCAGAGAAGGCCTATCATGAGCAGCTATCAGTCGCAGAGATCACCAACGCCTGCTTCGAGCCAGCCAATCAGATGGTGAAGTGCGACCCTCGCCATGGCAAGTACATGGCTTGCTGTCTGCTATTCCGTGGTGATGTGGTGCCCAAAGATGTCAACTCTGCTATCGCCACCATCAAAACTAAGCGCACCATCCAGTTTGTGGACTGGTGTCCCACAGGCTTCAAGGTGGGCATCAACTACCAGCCTCCCACTGTGGTTCCTGGAGGAGACCTGGCCAAGGTGCAGAGGGCCGTGTGCATGCTGAGCAACACCACCGCCATCGCTGAGGCCTGGGCTCGACTCGACCACAAGTTTGACCTGATGTACGCCAAGAGGGCTTTCGTCCACTGGTACGTTGGAGAGGGCATGGAGGAAGGTGAGTTCTCAGAGGCCAGAGAGGACATGGCTGCCCTGGAGAAGGACTACGAAGAGGTTGGAACAGACAGCATTGGAGACGAAGGAGAAGAGGAGGGGGAGGAGTATTAAGTTTGAGATTGGGTTCTTTTTAGGTGCCACTGTAAGGCTTTGATGTAGAGTAAAAGAAGTCTCTGAGCAGTTGTTGGTTACTGAATTTTTTTTTATTATTGTTCAGATAAAGGCATGTAGTCTAAGATTAGACAACCAGGTGTTTACAAAGTTTTCAGTGATATGTGACAGATAT
This sequence comes from Lutjanus erythropterus, assembly GCF_056507025.1. Taxonomy (NCBI): domain Eukaryota; kingdom Metazoa; phylum Chordata; class Actinopteri; order Lutjaniformes; family Lutjanidae; genus Lutjanus; species Lutjanus erythropterus. Next base: position 17,908,573 of record NC_139340.1, on the reverse strand, counting down.
AAAAACATTTCAGGCCCCGAATGATCATGTCATTATGTCATCATTGTTATGTCTTTCCTATATGTCTTTGTCTGAAAACAATAAACTGAAACATGGTGACTGCTTTTGAATAGTTCAAATGTATTTTTTTGGTTTTGAGTGTTATTTAGTTCCATTATATTGGAGATAGGACGGACATCTCTATGACCAAAAGTCTGCAACTCACACCAAACATATCTAGATGGATAAACAGCACTACAGGCCAGAGGAAAATATGTAGTTTTGATTTGGGGTGAACTGTTCTTTTAAGTTGCTCTTTTTATTAATAGCATTTTGGACAAATATTAATGGGGCTTACTCAACTTAGTCATGAACTGAACTGAATGAATGAATGTGTTGTTGCTGTGTAAGACTGAGAGCCTGAGTTGAGCCACAGTATCCTTAGTTGAGTCATGCTGCCTTCAGGTGCTTCTCCTACATTTACCTTCTCAATTTGACAGGCATGGCAAAAGACAAGAATATGTTAGAATAAAGTTAATTTACCTCTTCCCTGAAGCTCTACAGCAAAAGAGTAGAGATAACGGCAGTCACCCCTTTATAGAGGAGGACCCCTGAAAGTGAGGGTAGAGGTAAAGAACCTGGGTCTAATTATAACTTTACATATTTGATGAATATTTGTCTCTGTTACCACATTTCTCTTGAATAATTGAATTTCTTACACCTGTTGTTATAGTTAAAAAAAAATAATTAAACATCTTTTTTATTTTCTTCAGCAGTATAGGTGTAACACCCTTCCTTGTGTGCCAATACATAATTTCCATAAAGGAATAAAAAGGAATTTCAGTAGCGTCCATTTAGCAGCAAAATTAAGGTGCTGGTTGAAGTCATTACAGGTTATAAATAAATAAATAAATAAAAAAGTCAGTTTAAAAATTCAACAAAGAAAAATATTAATTTTTATATGTGTAATAGTTTATATTATATATTATCTGTAATAGTCTAGTCTATATATTATCTGTTCAACTCTGATGTGAAACATTACTGTAGCTACAACTTTTAGTAGTATTCTGTAATTCCGGTCTGATAAGTGGAATTGATAAAAATGCAGTAACACTGGGAGACCTTCAGGTGCTCATTCTTCATACATTTTGTCCAGTACATTTTTAAATACAAGTCTGAAAAGCATGTCGGTTGAATGTAATCAACAATATAAAGTCTCAAATGTCAAAATGATGATTATATAAGATGCACAAATTGGGAACTGGAACAGCCCTGAATCTAATAAAAGAAACGATTATAATTTTACTTAGATGACGCAGCTAAACTAGTCTGAAACAGGATATTTCGAGGGGCACCTGAATGCAACTGCGACCAACGTTCGCTCCCGCCGAGAAGACATTCAAACCGTCGCTTTGGCCCCGCCCCCTTGAAAAAGTATAAATAAAATCGGCTCCTCTTCCTGTCTTCAGTACTGCCTTCAGCAACCGATTCTTCAACGTCGGCGTGAAGGACAAATACAGTCAGAAAAATGGTAAGTACTGAAGCAAAAATACATCTATACAAACGTTATTACATAAGGGAAGATTTGCTGGCGTTAGAAAAAGAGTAGTTGTTTTTTTGTTTTTTTTTAAATGAAATGCATCTTTTGTGTGTTCAAATATAGTGTTGATATTATTAACAGTGAATATATAGCTACGAAGTTCCATACGTTCCGTATGATTCCTCGAGTTAACCTAAATTAGTTTTTCTTTTTTTTATCTCGTATATAACTTGATCCCGCGTGTCTGTGGGTCGTGTCTCGAAGGGACCCCTAGATGTGCGAAACTGTCGCGAGAATTGTACACTTATGTCCTGATGGGGCGCTTTGTACGAATTATTCATATGAATTTATGAAATGACAACGTGTGGCTATGATCTGGGTAGGTTTTAGGGACAGAAAGCACTTTTTTAGGGTAAAAGAAATATTATGGTTTAGGTTAACATGCGCATTCTCGCGAGATCTTCCGCGTTTTTGAGGTTCTAGGTTAAATTTATGTGACGTGGAACGAGGCCAGACTACTGGCGCAGTTTCAATTATTGAAAATGGGCGACAACGTTACTGTTACACTGTTAAATCTGTCCAGTTCAATCCCGTAACTTAGTATTATGTTCTAAATAAATACGTTTTCTATAAGACCTTTTGTTTAGACTGACAGACTGGCCAGAGAATGTAACTTTTAAGGGTATTTTTTGAGTATGTGAGCCTGAAGGCGCCATCAGATAACGCCCTGTCCCTGAATGTTACACAAAGGTAGGGCAGTTAGCAGCCGTGTGGGGGCAGGGAGGAGAACCTCTTCCTGTCTGCATGGATTTTTTTTTTTACCCTCCTCCCTGTTGAGTGTTTTTTTTTTTTTTTTTTTTTTTTTTTTCCACTGATCTGCTGCTCAGGCTCTGTTTGGGAGGGGCAGGAAGGCAGAGTAACCCCCCCCACAGGTCTGCAGTAAACCACCATGTGACTCAGCAGACATGATTCATCAAGTCTGCAGAAAGTCATCACCTGAGGCTACTGATGGTGGCCAGGTTCCCGCCCAAAATAAGTTTTGAAAGTAGAGCTTCAAGATTAACCAATAAATCAGCTATTAAATTAATTTCAAACTATTATCATGATCTATTAATCATTTACATTCACTTTGCTAAGAGAAAAGATGCAAATTACTTGGTTTCTTTAGCTGAACAACTTTGGGTTGTGGACCAAACAAGACACCTGAGGTTGTACCTTGGGCTTTAGGAATTGGTTATTAATATTTTTCACCATTTTGTGCACAAAACAATTAAATTAGTTAGGTGAGAAAACAATTGACAGATTAATCAGTAATGAAAATGATCATTAGTTGCAGCCCTATATGAAAGATGACTGACACTTGATTATAAAGGTAATATTGACATTTAAAAGTTAAAAATGTCCAGTGTGTCGGACATTTTTGGTTTTAACGTATATTTCTTTCTTTTCATTCTCTTGGTTGGGCAACAATGTCTGAAAATTACAGTTTCCAGCCAATCAGATGTGAACATTTATTATGATAGAAAGGTCATGTTGGGCTGCAAAAAGTTTGAGTTTTTCACGTTTTCTAGCATTTTAAACCAAGGAAAATAAAAATAAAATATTTTGCATATTAGGGAAATAGTACAGGCAACTGAGCAAATTAAATCTGCCAACCAGCTAGAGGATGGTGACAGTGGAATATTAGACTATATGAGACAGTAAACATTGCATGACTATTAAAGACAAATAATGTCAGTGTTCATGTATAATGATCAAAATAAATGACCTGAAACAGGAACCAAATGCTTAGTTTGAGGAAGATGTTAAAATACTGCAGTAAATTTGTGCTGTGGTGATTTATCTTTTTATAAAAATCAAACCAGGGTGTATGATGATGACAGCAGACTGTTGTAGAGGCTCTGAGGAGCAGCTGATGTGTGATCTGGGTCAGTCCGCTCTCTGCAGAGGAAAAGCTGCACAGACTAATACAGAAACATGCAGCCTCATCACTCGTACAATACAACCTCTAAATATTAAAAAAAGCAAAGTTTTACACTCAGTGTTGACAGACT